>NC_090646.1:348977022-349021513 GCF_040937935.1 Hyperolius riggenbachi
TAACCTGAATCTTGGTAGCGCAAACAGCAACTTTTTCTAAACAATGATGATAATGGGCCGACCAGCTCTTTAGCTGACCTGTAGCCCAGTCAATCTGAGGAGAGTGAAGTTGTAACCAAGGCATACCAAGAATAATGGTAGAGGTTGCCATCTGCAGGACCAAGAACTGTAAACTCTCTTTATGTAATACCCCTAAATTACACACCAACAATGGGGTCTGAGAAAGAGGTTGTCTACTACTATTCCGCACAGTTGATAGACTATGTAATCCATCCTGTCTAAAACCCACTATAACTCCCTCAAAGGAGCTATGTGAGAAATTTGCCTGCTACTTTGCTGACAAAGTATCTTCTATTCGGTCTCTCATTCAGTCCACAGCACCCAAGACTCATGCAACTAATGGAAATAGCTGCAAAAACAACCTAACACCCTGGACTGATTTCAAAAGTATTAGTGAGGAAGAGATCTCAGACATCCTCTGTCGTCTCCGCCAGACAACCTGCGACCTGGACCCTGGACCAACTAAACATATGCTGAAATGCCCTGACCTGCTTGGTCCAACATTTCACAAAATAGTAAATTGCTCTCTGCAAGCAGGGAGTTTTCCTACCTCTCTAAAAGAAGGAATCATCAAGCCCCTTCTTAAAAAACCTTCCATGGATCCAGATGCTATGAGCAGCTACAGACCTGTCTCCAACCTCCCCTTCTTAGGTAATGTTATTGAAAAGGCTGTCTATCTGCAACCTGAAACCAGGCTGTCAGTAAACAACATCCTGGACCCTCTACAATCTGGCTTTAAGAAACACCACAGCTGTGAAACAGCCCTCATCCAAGTCTGCAACGATCTGCTCATGGCAAGGGACAGAGGGGAATGCTCCATCCTAATCCTGTTGGATCTCTCAGCTGCTTTTGATACAGTTGACCATGAAATCCTGCTTAACAGACTGCAGGAGTACTGTGGCATCAGTGGATCAGTCCTCCAGTGGTTCAGATCATTCCTGACTGACAGAACACAGAGAGTATCCCTAGGACCTATAATGTCCAAACCTGCACCTCTACAATTCGGAGTGCCACAAGGATCAATCCTATCCCCTCTGCTGTTTGCAATCTACATGTTGCCACTCGGTACACTTATCCAACGACATGGCCTGACGTACCACTGCTACGCCGATGACACACAGCTATACCTGTCCTTCAAACCTGGTGGAACAGACCCTACCCCAAAAATAAACTCTTGCTTAGCTGAGCTTCAGGCATGGATGAATGATAACTGGTTGAAACTGAATGCTGACAAAACTGAGGTCCTGTTTGTCCAAAGCCAGTGCTCGCCATCAAAACAGCTCTATCCTAAAGCAACACCAATCAGGATTGGGAATTCAGACATAAACAGCTCCAACCTTGTGCGCAGCCTTGGCGTACTAATCGATGGGGAATTGAGTTTCAGAAACCAAATTTCATCTGTAGTTAAATCTTCCTTCTTTCATCTGAAGAACATTGCAAAGATTAAACATCTGATTCCCCCAGAGGATCTTCAAACCCTAGTCCACGCCTTCATCACATCACGGCTGGACTACTGCAATGCCCTTTATGCTGGCCTCCCCAAAAAAAGACCTGCGTCGCCTGCAATTAGTGCAGAATGCTGCTGCCAGATTGCTAACAAACCAGCCTCGCCACTGTCACATTACACCGATCCTTCGCTCACTGCACTGGCTACCAGTAGAATGGAGAATACTCTTCAAGATTGGACTGCTGACATTCAAATCCCTGCACAATCTGGGCCCTGGATACATGAAGGACTTGCTGAAGCTGCACCACACCTCTCACAACCTCAGATCAGCAAGTTCTATAAACTTGGTCACTCCCAGAGTGCACCTCAAAAAATCTGGAGACAGAGCCTTCTGTCATGCTGCCCCTACTCTTTGGAACTCCCTACCACACCCAGTAAAGACAGCACCATCCCTGGAGCTATTCAAATCCAGACTGAAAAGCCACCTGTTTAGCCTGGCATTTCCAGATTTATAAAATTCTTCCTCTGTACCACGATGGTCGGAGCCATGCTTATGCGCTTTGAGTCCCACGGGTGAAAAGCGCTTTACAAATGTTATTTGTTGTTGTTGTTGTTGTTGTACTCTGTAATGGAGAGTCGTCAACTGCAGTAACCAGAATTTGTCGGTCTAATGGAAGTAAAGGAATTCCCAATTTCTTAGCAAAGTCATAATCTATGAAATTAGCTGCAGAGCCGGAGTCTACAAAGGCTTCTGTGGGGACAGTCTGACCCTCCCACGTGATGGAACAGGGAAGGAGCAGACGATTATTGTTTAGAGGTAGAGACTGCTCGCCTAGGGTATTACCTCTGACTACACCTAGGCGGCAGAGTTTCCCGACTTCTTAGGACAATTCTGAACCCTGTGACCCTCCTCAGCATAGTACAAACAGAGTTTTTCCGATTTCCTGCGATTCTTTTCCACCTGCATCAATCTAGAGTGTCCGATTTGCATCGGCTCTGGTGGGGGTGACGAGGGTGGAGAGGAGGCGTAGGAGACATATCTTACAGCATTTCTACCCCGGGACTGTTTTTGATAGCGTAAGCGGCAATCTACCCTTACAGCTAAAGCGATTGCCTCGTCAATGGACTTAGACTCAGGATGTCCCAACATCAATTCGAAAACTGCATCGGATAAGCCTGACAAAAAACAGTCTAATAGTGCATATGTTCCCCACCTAGCTGACACAGCCCACTTCCTGAACTCTGCCGCATAAACCTCTACCGGATCTCGACACTGGCGCAGGGTCTTTAGCTTCCGTTCAGCGGTGGAAGCAATATCCGGGTCATCATGTATAATAGCCATGGCTTTAAAAAATTCCTGAACCGATGTCAGAGCCTCGTGCTCTGCATGAAGACTATATGCCCATGTCTGTGAATCCCCTGACAAAAGGGTCTTTATAAACGTAACTCTCTGAGACTCAGTTCCCGAAAGGGTAGGCCTCAACTCAAAATATGATAGTATATAGAGAGGAGAGAGAGGAGAGGAGACCAGCACTGCAATCAGCTATTTATTCCATGCTGTAAAAGGTGCATACAAAAAATCACTTCACTGTGCAAAATAGTAGACATACCAGTTGGATGAGGCAGGGTGGGTGGCGGTGGGTGCTGGGCAGCATGGAATAAATAGCTGATTGCAGTGCCGGTCTCCTCTCCTCTCTCTCCTCTCTATATACAGCAAGACTATTTCACACACCAGAGCACGCAATTACAACCATGCTGACTGAAGCATAGTGGTCCTGCCAGCTCCCCACTCAAGATTGTGTACCTGCTGCAGTGCCAACCTGCACACCTCTTTTTGCTACAACTCCTCAAAATATGATAGCACTCGATTTTCTGAAATTCTGAAAGTCGGATCTATGTCCAGAAAACTTTTCAGGTACAGACATGCGAAGGTCTGTAACTAGAGGGGATCGCACTGTATTCACAGCCGTTTGGAGAACCTGTATTGACCCAGACAAAGCTGTGATTTGAGTCTGCTGCAGTGGCGTACCTAGGGCATTTGACACCCGGTGCTGGGTATTAAAAGACACCCCCCCCCCAAAAAAAAATGGGCGTGGCTAAAACCTGGGGCAAAAAATGGGCATGGCCATGACCAGATGAGGGCGGAGCTAACTAATTTAAAGTGAACCCGGGATGAGAGTGATATGGAGGTTGTACCCCCAGGAGGGGGAAGCAGGGCTAGATGGAGGGGCTGTGGAGGGCTAGATGGAGGGGCTTCCTGATTAGTGGAAGCACAGTGGGCGGCATTGGAGGCGGAGACCTGTAACGTCATGACGCTACGCTCCACGCTTGGAACGCGGAAATCAGGTAAGTAATTGTCCATGCGCCTCCGGCCGCCCCGCACTTGTCGCCGCTATTCTGGAGGGGGAAGAGAGAGGCAGAAGGAGGGGTCCCAGGTGAGGGAGGGGGGGGATATTTCCCCCCTCCCCACCGCTGCCTCCACAGCCCCTCCATCTAGCCCTGCTTCTCCCTCCTGCTGTGCTGCTGTGGGGGGTCGTGGCGACACCCCCCTGGGTGTCTGACACCCGGTGCGCCACGCCCCCCTGCGCCCTATTATAGAGACGCCACTGGTCTGCTGGCCATCAAGCACCCTGATGAGATTATTCACCGAAGTGGCTAAAACTGTCAACTCGGCTGTGTAGTGCGTCCATATTGTTTTGGTCTGCTGTTCTGTAACGATTGGTGTCAGCAACACAGATTTTTTTCTGATTATTGGTGATCTGCAGTATCACCAATAATACAGATGCTATACCTGATTATGTGTGATCTGCAGAATCACCAATAATGCTAGTATAGTTAGACACAGGACACCCAATGTGATATAGTGTTTGGTGCAACAGTAATCAGAGAAGTTATCTCCCGTGAGGCGGGAGATATAGACACTACTGCAGCCAAGGATTCCCTGAGGGGCAGGGAACCAGGCTGTGCTGCAGCCAGTAGATACCTGAGGAGCAGGAATCACTGTCTGGAGTAGTATTGATGATGATTGGTCTGCAGCTAGGGATTCCCTGAGGAGCAGGGAATCAGACTGTACTGCAGCCAAGGATTCCCTGAGAGGCAGGGAATCAGACTGTACTGCAGCCATTGGACCTTGGATAGGTAGAGACCCACTGACTGTGCTGCACGATGGTCTCCAGTGGAGCTGGTGACCATAGGCCTGATATAGCAGCTAATAACCACCTGAAGAGCAGGCATCACAGGTATACAGTAAGGCTGATCACCCAGGGGCCAGGTGACAGCCAGAAAGGTCAGACAAGCCAGGTCGGCAACACACGGACAGACAAAGTACAGAAGCGGAAGACTGATTCAGTATCCAGGTACAGGCAATGTTGGCAACAGGTAATCAGATGGGTGGAAGTACCAAATCAGAGAACAGGAGAGTAGTCAGGAAAGCCAGAGGTCATAACAGGTAACAGTATCATATATCAATCCTAGTCTTAGGTGTGAGGTCCTTGGTCTCAACACCTGGGAACTAGTCTAACAGATGATAGTAACAATATAGCAATCTCCTAGTCTTAGGTGTGAGGTCCTTGGTCTCAACACCTGGGAACTAGTCTAACAGATGATAGTAACAATATAGCAATCTCCTAGTCTTAGGTGTGAGGTCCTTGGTCTCAACACCTGGGATCTAGTCTAACAGATGATAGTAACAATATAGCAATCTCCTAGTCTTAGGTGTGAGGTCCTTGGTCTCAACATCTGGGAACTAGTCTAACACATAAACAGTAGCAAGCAATAGTACTTTAAAGCTATCAATGGAATCTGACTCAGTGTGAATTCCCAGCTCCAGCTGGTTCTAACACACTGTGGGATCTGACTCCGGTCTGAGCGCTCACACGTATATGTTCGCAACAGCAGACAACTTGCAAGTGACAAGCGGGTCCTATATATACTAAAAGCGCTCCACAGCGCCGCCCCAGTCACTCAGCCAATCCGGAGCATAGCTGGAGTCCTCTAGCAGCATAAAGGTCCTGTCGCCTGGCACGCGCGCGTAGTTCTCCATCTGTGTGCACTAGAAGGACCAGGCAAGGCAGCATCATGCTGCTGCACGGCAGCAGCCGCCGACTGGGGCGTGGAAATAGCCGCCATGCCGCTCTCCCATGCGACGGCATCTCCGCTAATCATTACAATTTTTTTTCACAATTTTTGCGGTCTAACTCTAGGCGCATTTTATGGTCAGGAATGTCTTATGGTCCAAAAATATTTTATATCTGAAAGCCTATGTTAATGGACAACTGCAGTGCAATGGATATGGTGGCTGCCATATTGATTTCCTTTTAAACAATGTAAATTTCCCGGCTGTCCTGCAGATCCTCTACCTCTAATACTTTTAGCCACGAACAAGCCTGCAGTTTAGAGATTGCTCAAACCTCCAATTTTCTGTTCGCGAACCTCGATCGCGAACCTCCGCAAAAAGTTTGGTTCGCACAAACTTTTTTGTGAACTGCAATAGACTTCAATGGGGATGCGAACTTTGAAAACTAGAAACATTTATGCTGGCAACAAAAGTGATGGAAAAGATGTTTCAAGGGGTCTAACATCTGAGTTTTTGCATGGCAGAGTGGGATAAACGCCAAAAGTCTCGGGGAAAAATCTGGATTTGAAGCACAGCAGCGTTTTAAGGGCAGAAATCGCATTGCATGCTAAATTGAAGGCCTAAAGTGCTTTAAAACATATTGCATGTGTATACATCAATCAGGGAGTGTAATTAGAGTACTGCTTCACACTGGCACACCAAACTCACTGTGTAACGCACCGCACACAGCTGTTTGTGTAGCGACGGCCGTGCTGGACTAGTGCGCACCATGGCCAGAGTGCAGGCCATAGTGGTTTTCAAGCCCATACGGTCGCCGGGCTGAGGTAGCTCAATGACAGAACAGTGACTGTCCAGCTGATCGAATTTGGTCTGTCCACAATGAAGCAATGACCTTATTATCTTGGGTGTGCCCCCCAACACATTCATATAGCCAGCGGTCATTGCTTTATTGTGATACGCAAGCCCCTTCACCGCGGCAAGGTAATGATCACGAAGGGGAATTGACACATGTACATGCCTTTTTTGTCATTGCAGCTGCAGTGCAGCCAGATAAATTAGGCAGGCATGTACACGCACCAGAAAAAATATTATAGCGGTTGCTGCTAGCAGCGGCCTTAAAAATTCAGGAATCCGCCTGGAGTCCTGGACCCTGTTGGTGGTGGCGGAGAAGGCAGTCAAGCAGCCTGCAGGCAGAGATGCTGTGTGGGGAGTGACTTAGTCATGGGGCAGGCAGTCATATGGCGTGCAGGCAGAGATGCTGTGTAGGGACTGACTGACGAGACGTTGGACTAAAGAATGTCCACATGTCCGTCATCACCATGAGATCGCTAGTGCGTCCTGTCCTTGCCTGCATGGACATGGGAGGAGGAGGAGGATTACTGGCAGTGGCACCTTTATTCCATTGTGCTGTGACATCACCCTTAAACGCACTGTAAAGAATAGTTGCCAGCTTGTTCTGCAAGTGCTGCATCCTTTCTGTCTTCTGGTGATTTGGAAACCTCTCCGCCACTTTGTGCCTATACCG
Organism: Hyperolius riggenbachi; assembly: GCF_040937935.1. Lineage (NCBI taxonomy): Eukaryota > Metazoa > Chordata > Amphibia > Anura > Hyperoliidae > Hyperolius > Hyperolius riggenbachi. Next base: position 348,984,130 of record NC_090646.1, read on the forward strand.
AGGGTCTAGTAGCGGGGCCACCAAGTACAGCTCATTCCCCTTGAGTTTTTTTTATACGGGGTCCCTCAACAGGCTGGACAGCATGAAAGACGCCATCTGCACAAATTTGGATGCAGACGTACTATCCATCTCCTCTTGCTCTTCCTCAGTGACGTCAGGTAAGTCCTCCTCCTCGCCCCAGCCACGAACAATACCACGGGAAAGTTGAGCAGCACAAGCCCCCTGCAATGCCCGCTGCAGTTGTTCTTCCGCCTCCTTCTCCTCCAAAAAAACACCTTCCTCATTATCTGACTCCTCCTCCTCCTACTCCCCCCCCCCCCCCTGTGCTGCTGCAGGTGTTGAGGAATCATCTGCTTCTGCTGAGAATATATCTCACAACTCTTCATCCTGTTCCAGTTCATGCTCCTCCACAGCTTGAGCCACCACTCTACGCACGGCACGCTCGAGGAAGAAAGCATATGGGATCAAGTCGCTGATGGCGCCTTCACTGTGACTCACCAGGTTTGTCACCTTCTCAAATGGCCGCATGAGCCTGCAGGCATTTCGCATGAGTGTCCAGTACTTTGTACAGGACATCCCCATCTCCCCAGAGCATGTCCTTTGACTGTAGTTGTAGAGCTACTGTTTGACGGTTTTCTCCTGTTGTAGCAGGCGGTTGAACATCAGGAGCATTGAATTCCAGCGTGTTGGGCTATCGCAAATCAAGCGTCTTACCGGCAAGTTGTTTCTCCGCTGAATATCGGCAAAGCGTGCCATGGCCGTGTAAGACCGCCTGAAATGCCCACACACCTTCCTGGACTGCTTTAGGATGTCCTGTAAGCCTGGGTACTTAGACACAAATCTCTGAATTTTGAGACTGAGCACATGTGCCATGCAGGGTACATGTGTCAACTTTCCCAAATTCAAAGCCGAAATGAGATTGCTGCCGTTGTCACACACCACGTTGCCGATCTCCAGTTGGTGCGGGGTCAGCCACTGATCCACCTGTTTGTTCAGAGCAGCCAGGAGAGCTGCTCCAGTGTGCCTCCGCTTTGAGGCAATACATGTCTAAGGTGAAGTGACACCGTCGTACTTGGCATGCAGCATAGGCCCTGGGGAGCTGGGGCTGTGTAGCTGGAGAGGAGATCGCAGTACCAGTAGCGTTGTACTGCCACTCGGCCAAGGAGGAGGAGGACAGCGAAGAGGATGTAGCAGGAGGAGTAGGAGGAGAAAGATAGGAGGTGGCAAAAGGCCTGCCTGCAAGCCGTAGAGGTGTCACAACTAGGTCCGCTGCACATCCACGTACTCCCAGATTGCCAGCGGTCACCAGGTTGACCCAATGGGCTGTGTAAGTAATGTACCTGCCCTGACCGTGCTTGGCAGATCAGGCATCCGTGGTCAGATAGACCCTTGACTCAACGCTGTATGCCAGAGGTGACACCACTTGCCTTTCAACTTCATGGTACAGTTTGGGTATCGCCTTTTTTGAGAAATTGCGGCCTGATATCTTCCACTGCGGTGTCCCAATGGCCACAAATTTTCAGAAGACCTTAGAGTCCACCAGCTGGTATGGTAACAGTTGGCAAGCTAACGGTTCCGCCAAGCCAGCTATCAGATGCCGGGCAAGGGGGTGACTGGCAGACATTGGCTTCTTCCGCTCAAAGAATTCCCTCACGGACACCTGGCAGCTGCTGTGTGCAGAGGAGCAGGAACCGCTCAAGATGAGAGGCAGAGTGGAGGAGGGTGGTTGTGATTGTGAAGGTGCAAGGGAAAAAGCAGCTGAAGATGATGCACCTGAAGGAGGAAGAGAAGGAGAGTGGCTTTGCTTTTGTGTGCTGCTTTTCCTCAGGTGGTCTTCCCATTGCAGTTTGTGCCTTTTCTCCATGTGACTTCGTAAGGCAGTTGTCCCTACGCGGGTGTTTGGCCTTTCCATGACTCAATTTTTGCCGGCAGAGAGAACAGATGGCATTGCTCTGATCTGAGGAAGACGCACAAAATAATTTCTGTACCGTTGAGCCCAGGGGTGTGTGGTGGCATCAGCAGCTGACGTTGAAGGGCATGTTGGCTGTCTGTCCATAGGTGGCGATACATGGCGGCGGACACTGCCACTAGCTGTTTCTGATGACGAGCTCCCCCTGCTTCTTTCAGCAACTCGTCTCCTCCTACTCCTCTCTGACTCCCCTCTGAATTGTCCCCTTGGTCATCTTGTCTATTAGGATTCCACGTGGCATCCATGGCAGTATCATAATTATCCTCGCCAGATTCGCTTGCCTCAGACACCTCATAAACTTCACCAACAGCAGGTACTTCATCATCATCCTCCTCCTCACACCTTACGTCCATATTGTCACCTAACTCAGACATATGAGGTGGTGTAACTTGCTTAGCGCCTTCATCTTGTAACAATGGCTGTGAATCAGTGAATTCCCCACCAAATAACTCCTGCGAAGTGCCAAATGCAGCGGATGTGGTGCTTGTAGTAGCGCTGTAGTGGCTGCAGAAGATGAGGTGTTCTGTGTTAAATAGTCAACCACGTCCTGACAATCTTGGGAGTTGATGGGATGTGCCTTCTTCAGAGCACTATACTTTGGGCCAGGGCAGCACAAAATCACGTCAGCACGACCTCGAACAGACCTGCCGGGTGGCCTGCCTCTGGGTCTGCCTCTGGGTCTGCCTCTGCCTGTTGTTTTGTCCATATCGGGGGGGGGGGGGGGGGGGGGGGGAAGTGAAGTGAAAGGTATGCACTGTCTTGACTAATACAATGTGCAGTCACACAGGTGCAATGAAAGGTATGCAGTGACTGGTATTACAATACAATGTGCAGCTGCCACACAGGTGCAGTTAACAGGTATGCACGGACCGGTATATTACACAGAGTGCGGTCACACTGGTACTGTGAACAGTTATGCAATGACTAGTATTACAAATGTGCAGCTGTCACACACACAGGTACCGTGAACAGGTGCAGCGACTGGTGGTATATAACACTGCGTGCACTCACGTAGGTAGGTAGGTGCACCGAACAGGTGGGTATGCAGTGATTGGTATTACAAATGTGTAGCTTTCACACACACAGGTAGTCACTGAATGTGCTGGGCCTGGCAGTGGCACAGTAGGAATTACCAAGGGGACAAGGTCCAGCAGCTGCGACTGACTGACAGGGCTGTATATGCAACACAAGTGTCTGTGGGACACACACACACACACAAAAAAGATCACAAGAACAACATTAGCTCTCAAAAGAGCTGTTGAGGATGAGGAGTGCTTTTTAGCAATAAGTATCAGCAAGAATGAGCAACCTAACAAGCCTAACACAAGAGCCTAACTAAGCTTTCAGGGGTGTGATTCAGATAATACTGATGCATGAAACATTAGCTGGACCCCAGGCACCTTGTATTGTTTAAAATAAACTCACTTCAGGTGTCCTATAATGAAAACTGTACGCCTGCTATTTTTTTCCTGCGCACTATGCATGGTTTTCTATTAACTACATTATCTGCTGTGGTAAAATTGTGGGTGTGTGTGTGCTTTACAAATGCAGGTGAAGTTCGAAAAACTAGCACACACTCTGCGCATCACTTTCGATTAAATAGAAGTTCTGACCCAAATGATTCTTTAAAGGGAACCTAAACTGAGAGGGATATGGATGTTTCCTTTTAAACAATACCAGTTGCATTGCGCAGAAAAAGTGGGATCAGCGCATCACCAGGCCGCCTCTTTATGGCCTCAGCTCAGAGATGCGCTGAGCCCCCCCAGGAACTACAAAACGCACCTTGAACCCAAACAGAGGCTCTGCATATACACCAAAGAAAAACTATCAAGTGGGAGCAGCTGACCAGAATTAAATCAAACATAGCAAAGAAATGAACAGCGCTACTTAAAAACAGATGAGTGCTTACCTGCAAAAAAGTGCACACCCCACTCATGGGATTCAAATACACAATGAGCATACACATGACCTGTCTACCACTTGGAGAATGTTAGTTTCACTAACAATTTGCAATTTGTTAGGTACTTGTCCCTCCCACTGTCGAAGAAGTCTTTCCTCCATGGGAGGGGACCTAACACTAACTAAAACCTACCTATGCATATGCATAGCCTGGGCGCGCTACCAGTAAATTTAAGAATTGCGCAGAAAAAGTGGGATCAGCGCATCACCAGGCCGCCTCTGGATGGCCTCAGCTCAGAGATGCGCTGAGCCCCCCCAGGAACTACAAAACGCACCTTGAACCCAAACAGAGGCTCTGCATATACACCAAAGAAAAACTATCAAGTGGGAGCAGCTGACCAGAATTAAATCAAACATAGCAAAGAAATGAACAGCGCTACTTAAAAACAGATGAGTGCTTACCTGCAAAAAAGTGCACACCCCACTCATGGGATTCAAATACACAATGAGCATACACATGACCTGTCTACCACTTGGAGAATGTTAGTTTCACTAACAATTTGCAATTTGTTAGGTACTTGTCCCTCCCACTGTCGAAGAAGTCTTTCCTCCATGGGAGGGGACCTAACACTAACTAAAACCTACCTATGCATATGCATAGCCTGGGCGCGCTACCAGTAAATTTAAGAATTGCGCAGAAAAAGTGGGATCAGCGCATCACCAGGCCGCCTCTGGATGGCCTCAGCTCAGAGATGCGCTGAGCCCCCCCAGGAACTACAAAACGCACCTTGAACCCAAACAGAGGCTCTGCATATACACCAAAGAAAAACTATCAAGTGGGAGCAGCTGACCAGAATTAAATCAAACATAGCAAAGAAATGAACAGCGCTACTTAAAAACAGATGAGTGCTTACCTGCAAAAAAGTGCACACCCCACTCATGGGATTCAAATACACAATGAGCATACACATGACCTGTCTACCACTTAAAGGATGTTAGTTTCACTAACAATTTGCAATTTGTTAGGTACTTGTCCCTCCCACTGTCGAAGAAGTCTTTCCTCCATGGGAGGGGACCTAACACTAACTAAAACCTACCTATGCATATGCATAGCCTGGGCGCGCTACCAGTAAATTTAAGAATTGCGCAGAAAAAGTGGGATCAGCGCATCACCAGGCCGCCTCTGGATGGCCTCAGCTCAGAGATGCGCTGAGCCCCCCCAGGAACTACAAAACGCACCTTGAACCCAAACAGAGGCTCTGCATATACACCAAAGAAAAACTATCAAGTGGGAGCAGCTGACCAGAATTAAATCAAACATAGCAAAGAAATGAACAGCGCTACTTAAAAACAGATGAGTGCTTACCTGCAAAAAAGTGCACACCCCACTCATGGGATTCAAATACACAATGAGCATACACATGACCTGTCTACCACTTGGAGAATGTTAGTTTCACTAACAATTTGCAATTTGTTAGGTACTTGTCCCTCCCACTGTCGAAGAAGTCTTTCCTCCATGGGAGGGGACCTAACACTAACTAAAACCTACCTATGCATATGCATAGCCTGGGCGCGCTACCAGTAAATTTAAGAATTGCGCAGAAAAAGTGGGATCAGCGCATCACCAGGCCGCCTCTGGATGGCCTCAGCTCAGAGATGCGCTGAGCCCCCCCAGGAACTACAAAACGCACCTTGAACCCAAACAGAGGCTCTGCATATACACCAAAGAAAAACTATCAAGTGGGAGCAGCTGACCAGAATTAAATCAAACATAGCAAAGAAATGAACAGCGCTACTTAAAAACAGATGAGTGCTTACCTGCAAAAAAGTGCACACCCCACTCATGGGATTCAAATACACAATGAGCATACACATGACCTGTCTACCACTTAAAGGATGTTAGTTTCACTAACAATTTGCAATTTGTTAGGTACTTGTCCCTCCCACTGTCGAAGAAGTCTTTCCTCCATGGGAGGGGACCTAACACTTACTAAAACCTACCTATGCATATGCATAGCCTGGGCGCGCTACCAGTAAATTTAAGAATTGCGCAGAAAAAGTGGGATCAGCGCATCACCAGGCCGCCTCTGGATGGCCTCAGCTCAGAGATGCGCTGAGCCCCCCCAGGAACTACAAAACGCACCTTGAACCCAAACAGAGGCTCTGCATATACACCAAAGAAAAACTATCAAGTGGGAGCAGCTGACCAGAATTAAATCAAACATAGCAAAGAAATGAACAGCGCTACTTAAAAACAGATGAGTGCTTACCTGCAAAAAAGTGCACACCCCACTCATGGGATTCAAATACACAATGAGCATACACATGACCTGTCTACCACTTGGAGAATGTTAGTTTCACTAACAATTTGCAATTTGTTAGGTACTTGTCCCTCCCACTGTCGAAGAAGTCTTTCCTCCATGGGAGGGGACCTAACACTAACTAAAACCTACCTATGCATATGCATAGCCTGGGCGCGCTACCAGTAAATTTAAGAATTGCGCAGAAAAAGTGGGATCAGCGCATCACCAGGCCGCCTCAAGTGGTAGACAGGTCATGTGTATGCTCATTGTGTATTTGAATCCCATGAGTGGGGTGTGCACTTTGTTGCAGGTAAGCACTCATCTGTTTTTAAGTAGCGCTGTTCATTTCTTTGCTCTGTTTGATTTAATTCTGGTCAGCTGCTCCCACTTGATAGTTTTTCTTTGGTGTATATTCAGAGCCTCTGTTTGGGTTCAAGGTGCGTTTTGTAGTTCCTGGGGGGGCTCAGCGCATCTCTGAGCTGAGGCCATCCAGAGGCGGCCTGGTGATGCGCTGATCCCACTTTTTCTGCGCAATTCTTAAATTTACTGGTAGCGCGCCCAGGCTATGCATATGCATAGGTAGGTTTTAGTTAGTGTTAGGTCCCCTCCCATGGAGGAAAGACTTCTTCGACAGTGGGAGGGACAAGTACCTAACAAATTGCAAATTGTTAGTGAAACTAACAATCTCCAAGTGGTAGACAGGTCATGTGTATGCTCATTGTGTATTTGAATCCCATGAGTGGGGTGTGCACTTTTTTGCAGGTAAGCACTCATCTGTTTTTAAGTAGCGCTGTTCATTTCTTTGCTATGTTTGATTTAATTCTGGTCAGCTGCTCCCACTTGATAGTTTTTCTTTGGTGTATATGCAGAGCCTCTGTTTGGGTTCAAGGTGCGTTTTGTAGTTCCTGGGGGGGCTCAGCGCATCTCTGAGCTGAGGCCATCCAGAGGCGGCCTGGTGATGCGCTGATCCCACTTTTTCTGCGCAATTCTTAAATTTACTGGTAGCGCGCCCAGGCTATGCATATGCATAGGTAGGTTTTAGTTAGTGTTAGGTCCCCTCCCATGGAGGAAAGACTTCTTCGACAGTGGGAGGGACAAGTACCTAACAAATTGCAAATTGTTAGTGAAACTAACATTCTCCAAGTGGTAGACAGGTCATGTGTATGCTCATTGTGTATTTGAATCCCATGAGTGGGGTGTGCACTTAGTTAGTGTTAGGTCCCCTCCCATGGAGGAAAGACTTCTTCGACAGTGGGAGGGACAAGTACCTAACAAATTGCAAATTGTTAGTGAAACTAACATTCTCCAAGTGGTAGACAGGTCATGTGTATGCTCATTGTGTATTTGAATCCCATGAGTGGGGTGTGCACTTTTTTGCAGGTAAGCACTCATCTGTTTTTAAGTAGCGCTGTTCATTTCTTTGCTATGTTTGATTTAATTCTGGTCAGCTGCTCCCACTTGATAGTTTTTCTTTGGTGTATATGCAGAGCCTCTGTTTGGGTTCAAGGTGCGTTTTGTAGTTCCTGGGGGGGCTCAGCGCATCTCTGAGCTGAGGCCATCCAGAGGCGGCCTGGTGATGCGCTGATCCCACTTTTTCTGCGCAATTCTTAAATTTACTGGTAGCGCGCCCAGGCTATGCATATGCATAGGTAGGTTTTAGTTAGTGTTAGGTCCCCTCCCATGGAGGAAAGACTTCTTCGACAGTGGGAGGGACAAGTACCTAACAAATTGCAAATTGTTAGTGAAACTAACATTCTCCAAGTGGTAGACAGGTCATGTGTATGCTCATTGTGTATTTGAATCCCATGAGTGGGGTGTGCACTTTTTTGCAGGTAAGCACTCATCTGTTTTTAAGTAGCGCTGTTCATTTCTTTGCTATGTTTGATTTAATTCTGGTCAGCTGCTCCCACTTGATAGTTTTTCTTTGGTGTATATGCAGAGCCTCTGTTTGGGTTCAAGGTGCGTTTTGTAGTGCCTGGGGGGGCTCAGCGCATCTCTGAGCTGAGGCCATCCAGAGGCGGCCTGGTGATGCGCTGATCCCACTTTTTCTGCGCAATTCTTAAATTTACTGGTAGCGCGCCCAGGCTATGCATATGCATAGGTAGGTTTTAGTTAGTGTTAGGTCCCCTCCCATGGAGGAAAGACTTCTTCGACAGTGGGAGGGACAAGTACCTAACAGATTGCAAATTGTTAGTGAAACTAACATTCTCCAAGTGGTAGACAGGTCATGTGTATGCTCATTGTGTATTTGAATCCCATGAGTGGGGTGTGCACTTTTTTGCAGGTAAGCACTCATCTGTTTTTAAGTAGCGCTGTTCATTTCTTTGCTAATACCAGTTGCATGGCTTCCTGCTGATCTCCATGGTTGCAGTGATGGCATACCTCCCAACATTTTAAACTAAGAAACCGGGACACTGGCCACACCCCTAACCACACCCCCAACCACACCCCCAAGACACGCCTACCATCGTTTTTTTAATTTTTTTTAATTAATATTTATGCCCTTATTCTTTTTTTTTTATTAAATATACCCTCATACACCCTACCCTGCCCGTGGGTGGGAAGGAGGGTAAGGGTGCCCGTGGGTGGGGAAGAGGGTGAGGACGGGTGCCAAAAAATGATCGAGGCGCCAGCCGCGCGTGGTATGCGGGATGCGGCCATATCATTACTACCTCCCTCCCTTGAGATCTGCCCCCGTGTCCCCGTTAGCAGAGTGCGCAGCGAGCGGAGCGGGCTGTCATCTTACCTCCGTCCATGCACGCATACCGATGTCTTTCTCCAGCTTCCTGCTTCCTGTGACGTCACAGGAAGCAGAGTGAAGCCGGACATCGGTATGCGTGCATGGACGCAGGTAATGACAGCCCGCTCCGCTCGCTGCGCACTCTGCTAACGGGGACACAGGGGGGGCAGATCTCAAGGGAAGGAGGGAGGGAGGTAGTAATGATATGGCCGGCATCCCGCATATCACTTAGGCGCGGCTGGCGCCTCGATCATTTTTTTTTTACTGCTGCCCACTGCCGCCGGGACTTGGGGGGCTCATACCGTGACAGCGGGAGAGCCCCCCCAAATCGTGACAGTCCCGACGAGATCGGGACGGTTGGGCCCTCTGGTGATGGCTGAATCACAGACTTGAAACAAGCATGCAGCTAATCCAGTCTGACTTCAGTCAGAGCTCCTGATCTGCATGCTTGTTGGGAGGCGGTGGCTAAAAGTATTAGACACACAGGATCAGCAGGAGAGTCAGGCAACTGGTTGTATTTTAAAAAGAAAAATCCATATCCTTCTCAGTTTAGGTTCCCTTTAAGCTGTTCCGAATCAAACTGCTCATTGGGGATGTCTGTTTTGCATTTTTTACAACCCTTATCCAGCCTTGGTGTATTTGAACAACCACAACAACTCAGTATAGGTAGGTGAGAGTGGCTTAGGGAGATTTTTTATAACACACTAGCCGACCCGCGGCGTAGCATACGCCACATAAGAGGGTAAAGGGCAGGAAGGGGGTATTGGGCACAGCGGTGGGGAGGGGGGTTGGACCCCCCTCTCAACTGGGTACCCCATGTGTGCTCTACCTCCAGCTTAAGCTCAGCAGGAACCCCCCCCCCCTCACCTGGGTCCCCCATGTGCGCTCCCCCTCCAGCTTAAGCTCAGTAGGAACCCCCCCTCACCTGGGTCCACCATGTGCGCTCCCCCTCCAGCTTAAGTTCAACAGGAACCCCCCCCTCACCTGGGTCCCCCATGTGCGCTCCCCCTCCAGCTTAAGCTCAGCAGGACCCCCCCCCACCTTGGTTCCCCATGTGCGCTCCCCCTCCAGCTTAAGCTCAGCAGGAAACCCCCCCTCACCTGGGTCCCCCATGTGCGCTCCCCCTCCAGCTTAAGCACAGTAGCGGCCGTCACTATTAGTAAGATGCAGCGGGCTGGGGTGACTCACCTCTTCCGTGTTCCATCGTGCGTTCCACTGTCGTCACTTCCTGCAATGCCGCACACTGTATTGGTGTAATTTGCTTTTTTAAAATAGAAGGAAATCTGCAATAATTCAGCTATAAGTGAACATTTGTGGTTACCCACAATGCACTGCTACTAAATGTGCAAATTACCCCTTTTCCCCTTTGGTAAGCCAAGCAAGCATCCAGAGCTGCTGGTGTATAACAAGCATTTAGCTTTAAATTTTACACAGCCATTTCAAACCCATATGTAGACAGCCTGTCAGACTTTTAGTCCACATCAGTATATGGCAGGGATTGATACAGCTGTAAGAGATAGGGCTTGGACCAGTACAACAGAGTAACCAAGCAGCTCAGGGTGACCCAAACCACTCGGAATGTATAGGGGGATAAAAGGGACCAAAAAGACCTCCTACTAAAAAAAGCAAAGCTTGGTGTAATTTGCCTTCCTAAAAAAGAAGGAAATATGCAATAATTCAACTATAAGTGAACATTTGTTGTTACCCACAATGCACTGCTACTAAATATGCAAACAATTCCTTTTCATCTTTAGTAAGCCAAGCAAGCATCCAGAACCACTGGTGTATAGCTAGCCTATAGCTTTAAATTTTACACAGCCATATCAAACCCACATGTGACAGCCTGTTTCAAACTTTTGGTCCTCATCTGTACATGGCAAGGATTGATATTGCTGTATGAGATAGGGCTTGGACCAGTACAACAGAGTAACCAAGCAGCTCAAGGTGACCCAAACCACTCAGAATGTATAGGTGGATAAAAAGGACCAAAAAGACCTTCTACTAAAAAAATCAAAGCTTGGTGTAATTTGCCTTCTTAAAACAGAAGAAAATCTGCAACAATTCTGCTATAAGTGAACATTTGCAATTGCCCACAATGCACCACCACTAAATATGCAAATTATTACTTTTCACCCTTGGTAAGTCAAGCAAGCCTATAGCTTTAAGTTTTACACAGTCATATCAAACCCACATGTGACATCCAATTTCAGACATTTGGTCCTCATCAGTCCATAGCAGTGATTGATATGGCTGTATGAGATAGGGCTTGGACCAGTACAACAGAGTAACCAAGCAGCTCAGGGTGACCCAAACTACTAAGAATGTATACGAGGATAAAAGAGACCAAATAGCCCTCTTACTAAAAAAAAAAGCAAAGCTTGGTGTAATTTTCCTTCTTAAAACAGAAGCAAATCTGCAATAATTCAGCTATAAGTGAACATTTGTGGTTACCCACAATGCACTGCTACTGAATATGCAAATTATCCCTCTTTGCCCTTGGTATTATATGACACTACTTCTTCTCCTTGCTTGGACCAGCCCCTTCTTCTTGCTTGGACCAGCCCTGGGGGCAGGGCGCTACTTCTTCTTCTTGCTTGACGGTTGAGGCACTTACTCTATTATATATATAGATAGATAGGTCTCAAAAGGGTTTTGACTCTAGCAGTAAATTATTATCAGGAAAGTGAGAGGGTGCTGCATGATGAATCTTAAAATCTCTAAAGAACATACTATTGGGCAAGTGAAATTCTGCTTTTAATTAAAGTATTAAATCCTATCCAATACTTGGATGTGTGATCGTTCTTTTCTTGATTCCTTTAGAGGCCCACCTCACTGGGTCAGGAATAGAGCATTCCACATTTATTTTAGCCCTCATGAGTAAAGGTACAGATACATTTGCTTTAGGTCCACGGAAGTCGAGGTAAGATATTTACTCACGTGACCACAAAATAGCTTCTTCAATATTTATTAGGCATTATTTTATATGCTTACAGTATAATTGTGATGAGTGGTGGTGAGAGTAATTTTGTACACTAATTTACGATGTCCTTGGTATCTTGTTTTTATTTGCCAAACTTTTTTTTTTAATAAAGGAAACCAGTAAATCGTTTATATATTAACATGTATACTCCTGAATACTCTTCTAAATCGCCCATCTCTGAACTTTACTATATCTTTGCAAATGGCTATCATTTCAGTTATGGCCACAAGGGGGAGCCTGGTACACATTTAATCCTCTTCATTGAAGATGAGCGCTCCTGATTCCCAGTTTTTACCAGGTGGGTCTTTCATACCTCCATTTGATGTGTGAACTTTTTGTTTGTGTCTGCTTTCTTGGGATTTTCATGAGCCCAAATAAACACCCACAGCTACCCTTGCTAGCCTGTAGGTTGTGTGGGTTACTGAGAGTTAATTTTGCTGTCATTGCACTCCCAATACAGCTGTGTCAGAATTGTGCTGCTTGTATGCTGCAAAACTGGCTGTTGCAGCAGTGTACCACCAGTGAAAAAAATATATACAGTAGAGTCCCGATTATCCATTACTCATCTAAGTAGCAGTCTTAACCAACCAGCACAAATTGCTAGCGGTGTTCACAGTGGTGGAGGTAAACTTCTTAGGCTGTTTGTGGGCTCTGCTGTGCTTTATAAACTGGGCTACACAGCTCCCCCAAGGTTAATATACTTTCAACTCCTGTATTTTAATATTCAATACAGAGTTCATGGTATGTTTATAGAGTGGGGTACAGTACTGTCTTAACTAGGCTTATTTTTAACACTGAATCTCAAGCAATCTTATCTGTCATGAGCACTGTCATCAGCCAATCTCGTTGTTGGATAACCAAGACTACTGTACATCTGTGTGCTTTTATTATTCTGGTATGCCGTGCAGCTGCCTGTAGGAAGTGTCTCTCATAGAAATGAAACTGCACAGATAATGATGGCTGCGTATTGCACACAGATCACAGCAGCCACACTTGTCTGTTGTTTCAGAGCTTCTTTCTCAGCAGAGCAGCCCCTCCAATGTCATCAGAGCTCTGAGTATGCAAAGCAGGAAGGCTGAGCCAGGAGGGTGCAGGCTTGGGCTTGAAAAGACTTTACAGAAGACTCAGCTATAATGTTTCCAGGTCATAACCTAGACTGAATTCTCAGTTGGGGATTCTTATTGGATCTGATAACAGGCAGATTGAGCAGAGAAGGATAACACTAAAAGCAGGGTAGGTGTTTACTGTCATGTTCCCACTAATACATGTAGTAAAATACATGAGGGTGCTTCATCTGATTCTCTTCACTTGTCTTTACTGTTTCAAAAAAAAAAAAAAATCTATGCAAAAGAGCTTCTTTGAGCTCTGACCAAATTGATTGGATACAGTGCTGTTTTCTGAAGCACTTACATAGTAGCAATAAAAAGTGTGTGAACCATTTGGAATTATATGGATTTCTGCACAAATTGGTCATAAAATGTGATCTGATCTTCATCTAAGTCAGAATCAGAATCATTTTATTTTGCCAAGCGTGACTGGGTCACGCCCGGAATTGGATTTGGCACAATGGAGCAGTACAAAGAGAGAAAGGCAGGAAAAAATGTCAGGATAACAGTAAAACATACACAAATCAGAATAACAGTAAAACATACACAAATTGCAGAATAACAGTAAACATACACAAATATACAAACAGCATCAGATATACATATAGCTCTGAATTAATCTTTCAGAACCGCACTGCTGAAGACTACCGCTCCTATGCAGGTGGAAGGGCGCTGATAGGGGGTGGTAGAATGTTAAGGGAGTTCAGGAGGCTGACTGCCATAGGGAAGAAAGAGTTCTTGTGTCTGGTGGTCTTGGTGGAGATGGCCCGGAGTCTCCGACCCAGTGGAAGTGGGGTGAAAAAACAGTGGCCTGGGTGAGAGAAGTCACCTGCCATCCTCAGAGCCCTGGTTCGCAGTCTTGTGTTATACAGGTGGTCAAGTGGGGGCAGAGGTCTCCCAATGATCCTCTCCGCCGACCTGATGATCCTCTGTAGCTTGTGTCTGTCACTGGCGGTGGCTCCCGCATACCAGACCAGGATGGCGGAGCAGAGGATCGATTCAATGGTGGCAGTGTAAAAGCATGTTAGAATCTCCTGCGCCATGCCGAACTTCCGCAGTTGGCGGAGGAAGACGAGTCTTTGCTGGGCTTTCCGTTGGGTTGCCATGATGTTGACTCTCTGAGATCGCTGGAGATGGTGGTGCCCAGCAGGCGGGCGCAGGGCACTCTGGCCACCTTGGTGCTATCAATGTAGATGGGAGGCGGGGTAGGAGCAGACTTTCTGCAGTCAATTATAAGTTCGACGGTTTTGGCTGTGTTGAGCACCAGGCTGTTCTCCTTGCACCAGTGGCATAGTCTTTCCACTTGCTTCTGGTAGTCCTGGATGTTGTCCTTGGTGACGAGGCCGACAATGGTGGTGTCATCCGCAAATTTTATGACTTTGACAGAGTCTACCATGGATCTGAAATCATTTGTGTAAAGGGAGAAGAGCAGCGGGGACAGGACACAGCCCTGGGGTGCCCCTGTGTTGGTTATCACTTCTCGTGAGTAGATGTCCCCCAGCTTGACAACTTGGGATCTGTTGGAGAGAAAGTCGGTGATCCGTAGCCGTAGAGTGGAGTGGACCCCAAGTGTGGCCAGAACATTCTGGAGGGTGCGTGGGCATATAGTGTTTAATGCCGAGCTGAAGTCTAGTAGCAGTACTCTGGCATACGTGTCCTTCCTGTCTAGATGGTTGTAGATGTATTCCAGACAGATGTTTAGAGCATCATCAGTGGACCTATTTGCCCTGTAGGCGAACTGGAGTGGGTCTAGTAGGGGCAAGGTGGATAGCTTGAGGGTGGATAAGACCACTCTCTCTAGGGACTTAGGAACAGGAATGATGGTGGACCTCTTGAAGCAGGTCACAACAATAGACAATCACAGTCTGCTTAAACTAATAGCACGCAAATAATTACGTATTTTTCGGACTATAAGACGCTCCTGACCATAAGACGCACCTAGGTCTAGAGGACAAAACCAGGGAAAAAAATGCATATATACTATACTTGGTGCATCCATGGTGAAGGGGCATCTTGTGGATTATGCCCCCTTTGTACCTCATTGCCCCCTTGTACCTCTTGTGTCTCCCTGTGTCCTACTCTGTACCTCTTTGTGTCCTCTACATGGGCCCACTACAGGAAGTCTCCGACAGTGCAGCGGATTGGAGGTTCCTATTGGCAATTGTTCCCAAGTCAGGAATGCCCTGCATTTGGACTATAAGACGCAGTGACTTTTTCTCCCCGCTTTTGGGGGAGAAAAAGTGAGTCTTATAGTCCAAAAAATACAGTAAATGTTTCCATGTTTTTATAGAACACACCATGTAAACATTCACAGTGCAGGTGAAAAAGGTATGTGAACCCCTACTAATGACATCTGCAAGAGCTAATTGGAGTGAGATGTCAGCCAGCTGGAGTCCTATCAATGAGATGAGATTGGAGGTGTTGGTTACAGCTGTCCTTCCCTATAAAAAAACACACACACCAGTTTTGGGTTTGCTTTCCCCAAGAAGCATTGCCTGATATGAATGAATGATGCTTGGCACAAAAGAGCTCTCAAAAACCTACGATTAAGAATTGTTGACTTGCATAAAGCTGGAAAAGGCTATAAAAGCATCTCCAAAAGCCTTGCTGTTTTTCAGTCCACTGTAAGACAAATTGTCTATAAATGGAGAAAGTTCCTGGATGGATTGCTATCAAAGGAAAAATGAATTCCCAAGTTTATCAAGACATTTTGCAGGAGAACTTAAGCATAGAAAGTAAATAAACAGAATGGCTTAAACAGAGGAAAATATGCCTTATGGAGTGGCCCAGTCAGAGTCCTGACCTCAACCCAATTGAGATGCTGTTGCACGACCTCAAGAAAGCGATTTACACCAGACAGCCCAAGAATATTGCTAAACTGAAACAGTTCTGTCTGAGGAATGGTCAAAAATTACTCCTGAGCATTGTGCACATCTTATCTGCAACTACAGGAAATGTTTGGTTGAAGTTATTGCTGCCAAAGGAGGTTCAATCTGTTATTAAATCCAAGGGTTAACATACCTTTTCCACCTACACTGTGAATGTTTACATGGTGTGTTCAATAAAAACATGGAAACATTGAATTATTTGTGTGGTATTAGTTTAAGCAGACTGTGACTGACTATTGCTGTGACTTAGATGAAGATCAGATCACATTTTATAACCAATTTGTGCAGAGATTCATTTAATTCCAAAGGGTTTACACACTTTTTATTGCTACTGTTCATGAAAGAAACCGTGAAAGACCACTTCAGATAAGATTTTACTGCAGGGAAGTTCAAAGGATCATTAGCTCAAGTCTGTTTCATAGTTTAAAATAGTGTAGATTGTAAACTGCAAATATTAGAGAATGATGCATTGCTATAAAATAAAAAAAGCTATAAAACTGGAAATTAAAATGACTCTTCTTTGTTACTAAAGGTCTATTTCTTATCTGTACTACATATACAATTCATTATATAATACGGTTTGTTTTTTTGTCCCCCCCCCTCATTTTAACCAGTTCAGTACCAGTGGTCTCTGGCCCCTTAAGGACCAGAGACTGCTGGTACCAAAAACCGGGGCTTGCCGACTCACGCCACACGTAAACTCCACCCACTCTGCCATCCTTATACGACAGAGCTCTGTGAGCCGGTCAGGAGCCGCTTTCATTGGCTCCTGACCCTGTCATCACTGTGAGCTATTGAAATTGGCTCAGTGTTGACGGCTCACAGCAATGACAGGATCAGGAGCAAATGAAATCTACTCCTGACCGGCTCACAGAGCTCTGCTGTCAGAGACGGCAGGGCGAGTGAGCTGTGTCAAGATTGGCGGGAACATGCAGCAGCGATGTTGAAATCTACGTCCTTTAAGAAATAAGCGGCCAAAAACTGGACGTAGATTTCCACCAACGGTCCGGAAATGGTTAAGTATGGAAAAATGCATTGGCAATACGTTGAATCCTGACAAAGATGAGGTGTCCTCTTTTTGGCAAAACAACTTTACTGAAATCTACATTAGCTTCTTTAAACTGCTTTTAGAGATAATTGGAGAAATACAGAAAACATTCAGCAGCGGCACAGTGCTCAAATGCATTCACTTTGTACTCTTCAGCTGTCTGTCTTTTAGATCCTATATATCGGTCTCTATAAATATACAGATTATTTAACTTCTACAAATGTCTGAAGCAGCCATTGCTTTTCTATTACAAGTCATGGAAAGGACTTTCTACTTGCTGCATTCCCTAGTGCATCCCACTGCAACCAGCCCTACTGGATTACATTCTGAACTTAACCTTCAGCTGTTAACCGGCAGAATCCCTGACACAGCGTTCCTTGAAAGAAAATTTGCTTTAAAGTGTTGAATCTTACTGTCAAGATTCTTTTAGACTAAAAATGTGTGTCAGGTATGTGTATATTAACTACTTCAGGACTCAGCCTTTACCCCCCCTTAAAGACCAGCGCTGAATTCTGAAATCTGTGCTTGGTGGGCTCTACAGCCCCAGCACAGATCAAATAACAGGCAGAGCGACCAGATCGCCCCCCTTTTTTCCCCACTAGGGGGATGATGTGCTGGGGGGGTCTGATCGCTCCTGCATGCGTGTGGGTGGCGGGGGGTACCTCAAAGCCCCCTCCACCGCAAGATTCCCCCTCTCCCCCCTCCCTTCCCCGGAGATCGGAGGCTGCACAGGAACGGATCTGTCCTGTGCAGCCTCTAACAGGCTCCTGCCTGTCATGTGACAGCGATCCCCGGCCGCTGATTGGCCGGGGATCGCTGATCTAGTACAACGCTGCTACTGTTAGCAGCGTTGTAAAAATGTAAACAAAGCGGATTATTTCCGCTTGTGTTTACACTTAGCTTGCGAGCTGCGATCGGCAGCCCGCAGGCTATTCACGGACGCCCCCCGCAGATGTGCGTCGCTGGTCCTGCAGCTACCACTTTGCTGACGCGCGTTATGAGTGCGCGTTCAGCAAGTGGTTAAGGGGGCATGCCTGTGTGCTCCACTTGGTAAGCTTTTAAACTTCTATTTATGCAAAGCACAAAGAAATCATAGCAGATGGTGTAACAGATGAAACTATATGCTTCTTTTGTATTTAAAAGGACTCCGAGATGACAAACAGCTCAGCTCTGATACTTACCCAGGGCTTCCTCCCACCCCATAAACACATCTAAGTCCCATGCTGTCCTCCTGCGGTCTGCCGTTCAGAGCTCCGTTACCAAGCTCCGTGATGTCATCAGGGTCTACTGTGCATGCGCAGTAAACTGTGACTGGCATCGACTGAGCCCGGTAACGGAGTTTACCATGGCTGAACGACAGACCGGGGGAGGATAGCATGGGACTTAGATGTGTTTATGGGGCGGGAGGAAGCCCTGGGTAAGTATCAGAGCTGGGCTGTCTGTCGTCAGAGTCTCTTTTTAATGTCAGCAACAATATCCTGCCAGGAGGTCCAACCAAACAGCATTGATCCACCAGCAGGCTAAGGCCACATACACACATCAGACATAGGCCTCAATTCACTAAGATCATGCTGGAGATAATAAGGCAAGAGATACCTCCTCTGTAGTTAATTTACCCCCTCTGTAGTTAATTTACCTCCTCTGTAGTTATTTTCACATGCAGTTAATTAACAGCCTGTCTTTAACTCTGGAGTTATTTTAAGGATTGGAGAGTTAACTTAAAGAGAACCCGAGGTGTGTTTAAAGAATGTTATCTGCATACAGAGGCTGGATCTGCCTATACAGCCCAGCCTCTGTTGCTATTCCAAACCCCACTAAGGTCCCCCTGCACTCTGCAATACCTCATAAATCACAGCCGTGCTGTGAGGCTGTGTTTACATCTGTAGTGTCAGTCTCAGCTGCACCCCCGCCTCCTGCATAGCTCCAGTCCCTGCCCCCGTCCCTTCCCTCCAATCAGCAGGGAGGGAAGGGATGCAGGCGGGGACTGGAGTTCTGCAGGAGGCAGGGAGAGCAGGAGACTGACACTATAGAGATAAACACAGCCAGCTCTGACAAGCTGTTTGTCAGCAGCGTGGCTGTGATTTATGAGGGATTGCAGAGTGCAGGGGGACCTTAGGGGGGTTTGGGATAGCAACAGAGGCTGGGCTGTATAGGCAGATCCTGCCTCTGTATGCAGATAATATTCTTCAAACCCACCTCGGGTTCTCTTTAAAGACAGAAGAGTTAACTTTAGGCTTACCTGAGGTAAAATGTTTCCTGAATACTACATGCCTTATCACCATGGTAACAACTCTAGAAGAGTTATTAAAGACAGGAGATAATCTTAGTGAATTGAGGCCTATAGTCTTTGGAAAATGAAAGATCACAGACCAATTTGACCCCCTTTCATGTAGTATGAGAGCCATACCTACACAGTTTATTCTATGGAGCTGAACTCCCCATCAGACAGAAATCTTTGCAAGATGCTGCACACAAAGATGCTGTAGACATTCAAAAGATCAGTATCTGCAAAAGATCTGTTCCTGCAAAAGATCCGTTCCTGCAAAATGCATTCATAGTCTGATATCTGCAGATCATCATACACACCTTGTTTAACAGACATTAATCTGCAGATCACATCCACCAGGATGGATTTTCAGATCTGCAGATGATTGTCTGATCTGCAGATGAATGTCAGTTAAACAAGGTGTGCATGATGATCTGTAGATCTCATAGACTATGAAAGCAATTTGCAGGAACGGATCTTTGGCAGGAACAGATCTTTTGCAGATACTGATCTTTTGTGTCTGTACAGCATCTGTGTGTGCAGCATCTTGCAAAAACATTTTTCTGATGGGGAGATCAGCTCCATAGAATAAGCAGTGAAGGTATGGCTCTCATACTACATGAAGGGTGGTAAGATTGGTCTGTGATCTTTCATTTTCCAAAGACTATAGTCTGATTTGTGTATGAGCCTTTAGGTACAGTTCCTAGAATTTCAAACAAAAGTTGCAGCACTCCATCTGGATTTGCATGTGTAGGGTGATCAAACACGCAATTGACCATTGAAGGCAGGTGGAGATGAACAAACCCGACTGAACTCGGGTGTCCAGATGAACTGGACTTGGTCACTCTCTAGGTAAAAGTTTCGGGATAGTTATAGAAGGGATAAACACCTAACCAAATAGATAGAGGGTGGGTAACACAAGGGGGGGGGGGGGGGGGGGAGGAGGAAGATGCACCCAATGCAATGGGTAATAAAACTGTGTTAAAAACGGCTACAGTGGAAAAAATAAGGTGGCTTACCTCGATAGAATTATATGAAGATCAGTATCTTCCTGCACTAAAACCTTTTCCAGATCACACCCACTGAAGATTCCCAACATTGTGTCAACACTCAAAATATGTACCCCATTCTGTGAACCGCTGCATTGGCAAATGTTCTTCAGTGTAATATTGCAAAGAATTTGGGGATTTTATCATTTACATAAGTTTCAGAGATGTCTTTGCAAGGGAAAAGGG
Organism: Hyperolius riggenbachi; assembly: GCF_040937935.1. Taxonomy (NCBI): domain Eukaryota; kingdom Metazoa; phylum Chordata; class Amphibia; order Anura; family Hyperoliidae; genus Hyperolius; species Hyperolius riggenbachi. The sequence goes on from NC_090646.1 coordinate 349,004,564, forward strand.
TGAAAGCCACACCTGGAGGGCCACCATCTTTGGATCCTTAGGTGGCATCATTTTAAAGGGAACCTTAACTGAGAGGGATATGGATGTTTACTTTTTAACAATTCCAGTTGCCTGGCAGCCCTGCTGATCTCTATGGCTGTAGCAGTGGCTGAATCGCACACCTGAAACAAGCATGCAGCTAATCCAGTCTGACTTCAGTCAGAGCACCTGATCTGCATGCTTGTTGAGGAGCTGTGCCTAAAATTATTAGAGACACAAGATCAGCAGGAGTGTCAGGCAACTGGTATTATTTAAAAAGGAAAAATCCATATCCTTCTCAGTGTAGGTTCCTTTTAAAGAACAAGTGACACCCATGCTAACCTAGAAATGAAAGACACATAAATAAGTAGATAAATACTACTTCTACATAACCGATGTATTGTGCTATCCACTTAATGATTACTGTGAATTTTATATAGGAAAAGCAGAAAATCCTATTCTAGGCAGTGGCTATCTTGCCAAGCTAATGCTGACATCCCCCTCCCTTCTCTTGCTCATTGTGTATTCATTAGCTGCCCTCCTCCCAGATTCTTCAGACACTCCCACTGAGGTGTATACTAACAACTGCACTGTCTTTTTTTTTTTTTTCCCACTTTTTTTTTCACTTTTCTTTTTTCACATCCAATCAGTCACTGAGTCACCTCAGCCTTGCTTGTAAACACAAGTAATCAGGGTTTTTTTCTGATAAGCAGCTAGGCAGGGAAATAAATGGAAGAGGAGGAATAGATTATACAGTAGATAAAAATAACTCCTAGCACTGAACTGTTTGGCACTAGGGCCAGTGCTCCTAAAGTATGTGATAACTACAAACCATAACAGCAGAAAAAGTTTTGCAAGTTTTGAATGCAGGATTAGCAGCTTTATCACTTAATACATTTAGACCAGTTGCTGTTGAAATTTGATTTTATGGTGACAATACCGCTTTAACAACAGACAAGATCCTGTCATGGAAATCATTGCTTGGGTTTGTCCTCCTATAAAGCTGAATATTTGCAAATACCTTCTGTTTTAGGAAGACAAAATAGTACTTGCTACTACTGATGCAGGAAAGGGATCCAAAAGTTGCCCTCAGAGTGACTCAAAGACAAGGAGCTGGAGAGATCTGCAGAGTTTTGTGCTCTCTTCAGCATTTTGTGCACACTCCTTCTTTGTTTTTTCTTTCTCTCTCACACTTTGCGCTCTCCTTTCTACATGGATGAGCCCTTTTCAGCACTCTGCAATTGAAAAAGTAGCAAAAAGCAGGTGAAATAGTTCTGCTAAAATCAGGGCCGGTTTAAGCAACAATGGGGCCCCAGGGGAAAATAAACCTGAGGGGCCCCCCCAACATATACCCCAGAACAAAAATCGGCATTAGGGGACCTTTTTTGCAGCTGGTATAGTCAGGATGTGAAGTCCCAATCGGTCGGAGCTCCACATTCTGGCTATCCCAGCCTGCATGGGGGACAAGGGGTTAAAAAGTTTCAGGAGGGGGGACCCCACATAATTAAAAAAAAAAATTCCCACACTCTAAACATAAAAAAAACAATTGGGAAAATAGGAAAAAATGCCAGGGATCTTCATACAGCCATATTGTGGCTCTATAGCGATCCCTGGCCAAAGCACTGTGGCTGCGTATAGATGCCCTGGAAACCACGTCAGATAATTTATTGCGCTTTCGTTTGATGCATGTAAAATTACACTACCGCTAGGTTTGCTACTAAAAGTGACATTTACCGAATTTAAAAGTAAACTTTAAAATCGATTTTCTCAAAAACTATAAGGTCTTTTTGAAAAATAGTTTTTTCCTCTTATTCCTAATGATCTCCTTAACATATCCTGCAAATTTAGGGTTTCTAGCATTTAAGGTGGATTTGCTATTAACCATTAAAGTCGGCAGGTTTTTAAATGTGTATTTTTTTTCCTTTGAAACTTTAAAATCGATTTTCTCAAAAACTTTAAGGCCGATTTGAAATTTTTTTTTTTCCTCTTGTAGCTACTGGGGGCCCCTACAAGCTCTGGGGCCCTGGGGCAGCTGCCTCCTTTGCCTTAATGGTAGCGCCGGCCCTGGCTAAAATGAGTATTCTCTTGTTTACTGATGGTTTATAAAGGCATTTTATTGATAAGGTGTTACAATACCGCCTAGGGGTAAACTTAGGAGCAGTGGTGCTTGGATATAATCCGTGATCACGGATTAGCTGTGATTCACCACCATTTTTGTGCTAATCGCCTTCAGTATTCGATTGCGTGAATTAAGTTTCAACCACGGAAATTCGCCTCGGTAGGCCGTGATTGCGGAAATCTGGATGCATTCACGGTCGTGAACACGGCGTGGAAACCGTGGTTAGGTCGTGATTAGCGGATGCCCCAGCCAGGCCCTAGCAACCAATCAGAGGAGGGAAGGCTATGCCCTCCCCTCCTGTATATAAAGCAGCGGCCATACTGAAAAGCTCCGTCCTTGCTAAGACTGAGAGGATCATCTCCAGGCCATTTGTTGCTAAAGCAAGCACGTTTTGGGTGTAAAACATAGTGTTTTTACTCCTAACAGTGCTCTTATACTGTACTATATCACTGGCGAACTCAGGGGGCTATTCCGGGTGTCTGGAACCTCCCCCCTGCACTGTGTATTCAGCCAGGGAAGCCTGCATAATATAAACAGCCTCATTCTCCCTCCCTTCTTACTTCTGGTGCCTCCCTCCAGCTAATAGAATGAGAGAGGCAGCCGAGCTTCCCTCACACAACCCTCACAAGAAGATGCAGCCTGCAGTGAGAGAATGTTGATTATGGAGTCCTGGACTCTCCACAGCACAGAAGTGTCAGACATGATGAAATTAGAGTGCAGGCAAGCTGGTAAATATGCACAGCATGATGCAGAGCTTGCCTGGACTCAGGGTCTGTGGGCAAACATCTGTCTGGTCTCTCCCCATTGTTATAATGACTGCATGTGTGGATAAGGTGTGGATAACAAGCTGAAAAGTTTTTGACAGTCCCTAGACTCCAGGAGGGCTTCTTTCTGACTTGTGTGAGAGACTGACAGGGACAGGAGTCAGATTACAGGCAAGTAGCCTGTCTGATGTGGGACTGCAATACAGATAAGTTCTCTGCTCCATCTCAGGCTATTCTCAATTTCTCCACTCCTCTCTCTGGGCTAGTGCAACGCCAAAATGACAATAGCAATCGCTAGCAATTTGTGAGTGTGATTTTGTGAAGTGATTTTCAGAGCGATTTTTAAATGAATTGCTCAAAAACATGCTACATGCAGTATACCTGCGATTTTGAAATAGTCACAACGCTGCTGTGGGAACACCCACATAGGGTAACATTAGCCAAGCGCTTTTCAAATCACTGTTGATTTGAAAAACGCTCAGAAGCCCTCTTGGTGTGCACCAGCCCTCCCTCATTCACCTTTGTTTCCCTCTTCCCCTAGAGCTGGCTGTGTCTTCTTGTCATACAGGAAAGCTAAATAAAAGTGCAATCCTGGTGAGGCAAAATATTATTATTTAGTATTTATATAGCGCCGCCATCTTCCGCAGATGCATATATCCCTGCATCATATGGGTATCGCTTGCGCTATGTGACACTATGTAGCATATTCCACTGAATTGTCCAAACTAAGTCTATCTCCCGTTCCTCTCTTGGGGAGTTGTTCCAGCGCTGTCCCCCGTTCACATTTGCTGCTACCAGAAGCCCTCAAACACTTGTGTCCTTGAGTACTTCCAAAGATAGGCAGCTCCGTAATACGCCAGCGCACTTTTGTGCATGGGCAGTATGGAGCCACCTGTATTCGGAAGCACTCGGGACATACGTGCTTCTGGACCTTTCAGGAACCCCCCCCCTTAAAAATCCTGCGTTTGCCCCTGTATATACTTGCATTCAGCTAGCTAGCCAGTGAGTAATTACTAAAGTTAGTTGTAATCAGTGTAGTCATAGTAGTGAGAGAGTGTACTGATTACTGTTTAGTGCAGGCAGGCAGGTTCAGACTGATGCGTACGTTAAAAAGGGGCGCTGGGAAAAAAGGGCGCCGGGTTTTTAACGATAATCATGGATAACGTTTAAAATTGTATTGTACTGTATTTCGTTTAAAATTAATGGTTTTTAAAGTTATAAATCATTAAATAATGTGCATTAAATCGGCAATTGTAAAAACGTTAATCTTTCGTTTAAATAGTGAAACGTATAATAACGTTTAAAAAAAAATTACTAAGTAACCCTCCCTGTACCTACCCCTAACCCCTAGACCCCCCTGTTAGTGCCTAAACCTAAGACCCCCCTGTTGGTGCCTAAACCTAAGACCCCCCTGTTGGTGCCTAAACCTAAGACCCCCCTGTTGGTGCCTAAACCTAAGACCCCCCTGTTGGTGCCTAAACCTAAAACCCCCTGTTGGTGCCTAAACCTAAGACCCCCCTGTTGGTGCCTAAACCTAAGACCCCCCTGTTGGTTTTTTCGTTTAAAAATAATGTAAAAAAAAAAAAAAAAAAAAAAAGTACTGTTTTTCGTTTAAAAATAATGTTTGGGAAAAAATATTGTACTGTTTTTCGTTTAAAAATAATATTTAAAAATGTATAAATCATTAAATAATGTGTAATCATGAGAAACAGTAATAAAACATTAAGTCTCCAGGCGCAGCTTTTAAAACGTTAGTTTTCTCCGGCGCCCTTTTTTCCTATCGGGCGCCCATTAAACGATATTTATTATAGGAGTGAATGGCGGCGCCCGATTTGTCCACTAGCCTCAGGCGCCCGAATTTACTGTTTCCCAGACTGATTGTACTGCTCACTTGTATTCAGCTCATTAGCCAGTGATGCACTTTAGTTACTACTTACAGTCACTGTCTGCCACTGCTGTTCATTCACTGTTTCGATAGTTACGTTATACTGCTCACTGCTCACTGCTCACTTGTATTATTCAGCCTGATTTTCATGTTCTATTACTGTATTCATTTTTTTCCCCTTTACTGAAAAATCAATAAAAGCTCCCTGTTATATTCTGTCTGTTCCCAGGCCCACACACGCTTTGAGTGTAAAAATCAGCATACTTTCTCCACCTTCAAATATTTGTCATACAACATATCTAGCAGGGTTCATGGGGGTATCAGGAAAGGGAGTGCCATTGCCTCCGCCACTTCTGGGACTGCTCCAGGGAGAGGGCCCCTAGCTGTGCAGGGTGCAGCAGAAAGGGCAGCACAGCCTGGGCCGAGTAAGCCGACGCCGTTATCACAATTTTTCAAACCTTCGGGTCCCCGTGTGGTGGTTGAGCAGCTTCAACCTGAGGTGTTGATGGACATCATGACCTCATCCCAGACCTCCGCTGTGAGAGCGTTCTGTCCCTCAGTCCGGCATCTGGGAACGAGTTGATGGCTGAAGCTCAGGACATACTGGGGACTGATGTGGAGGAGATTGTGCTCGGGCCAGGATCAGAAGTCTTTTTTGATGATGAAGAGGGGTCTGTGTCTGGGGATGTAGGGGCGGAAGAGGAGGTAGGGGGAGTCAGAAGAAGTGCTTTATCCTGAGGAAGATGGTGGTGATAATGATGTTGTGGACCCGTCCATTTGAGCAGCCTGAAGTCCACGGAGGAAAGCTCAGAGCAGGATGATGAGTCACCTAGGCAATTGCATCGCCATTTGTCAGGCAGGTATAGCAGTGGGCATGCAAGAAAACAGGCCGCTGCTTCAGCTGGCACAACCACCATGCAACCCCCAACCATAGAGATTGCCGCTGCACCCTCTGCTTGCCGTAGTGGCCAGGGCCACAGGTGATTTACGTCCCTGGTATGGAACTTTCTTGAAGTGTCAAGCCAGGACAAAACGTATGCTATCTGTAAGTCATGCGGGAAAAAATTGAGTCGCGGGCACAACGCGTCCAAGAAGGGTACCTCATCCCTCCAGGTCCACCTGAAGAGCTCCCACTGCAATGAGTATGCTGATTTCAAGAGGATGCAGGCACTGCAAGCAGGGGGTGCTCAGAGCACAAGGCCCACCACCGCAGCAGCATCATCCCTCCCTCAGGGTCGTGAATCCCTCGCCGCATTAGCACGCAAGCGCTATTTGACCTCCAGCACTCCCTCGGCTATTCATGACACAGACATTGAGGCTGGCAGCCAGTCATCATTCTCCTCTGTTTCCCCTGCAGCACATCGTCGTCAGACCCTACTGAGCGACACCTTTCAGGGTCTGACCAAGCCTCTGCCTCCTGGTCACAGGCGAATCTGTAAATTAAATGGCTTGCTGGCCTGTGCCATTACATCACAGCTCCTTCCCTACTCCCTGGGGCAGGAGGGGAGCTATCTTCGCACACTGCTCCAGTTTTGCATCCCGAATGGCAAATCCCCAGCCTCCACTATTTCTTGAGGAACGCCATCGCAGCACTCCACATGTTAGTGGTGGAAAACATGGCCCGTTCGCTCCACTGCTCTGTGAGCGAGCTGGTCCACATCACCATGGACTCGTGGAGTAGCCGATTTGGGACAGGCCGCTACCTGCCCTTTACGGCACACAGGGTGTTCTTGATGGAAGGGGGGGGGGGGGAGAGGGCAGCAGCCCAGTTGGTGGTGCCATCACGCGGGTTCAGGGGTGATGCAGCAGGCTCCTCTCATCCCAGTCCCTCCACACCAAGCAAGCAAGCCTGCCTCGGCAGCAGCAGCGCCAAGCCTTGACACTGCCAAGCGATGCTGAAATTAGTCAGCCTGGGGAAGGAAAAACTTACGGCCAACCTGGTGGCCGCAGAGCAGCAGGGAAACCTCCATGGTTTTAAATCTCATGGTGTAGCGCTTCCTGCGCACCTACCGGGGGATGAGCGACCTGCTGAAAGATGCCCGGGAGGTGGTGCGCTATTTCCACCGCTCAGCCATTGCCTCTGCACTCCTGCCCAGCCTACAGCGGCAATATGGCAAGCCACACCACCTCATTATTGATGTGCAAACTCTCTGGAATTGAACTCTGGCCATGTTGGAGCGGCTGTGTGAGCACATCGTGGCTCTTGGGGGCCTACATTTTAGACCAAAGTGTCCCCAGCAACTAGCAAGTCCCCATGGTAACTGCAGCTCAGTGGACACTGATTCAGCAAGTGTGCCTGGTGCTGAGTCCCTTCCTGTAGGGAACCAAGATGGTCAGCCAGGAGCGGGCCTCCCTGTGTGAGTGGGTGCCCCTGGTTTTCCTGCTGGACAGGGCAATGTGTGATTTGATGGAAAAGGGGAAGACAGCCCTTAAGCAGCGGGATCAGGAGCAGTTGGCAGCACAGTCCAGCTCACAGGAGGGCTTACAGGAAGTGGTGGAGGAGTTGGAGGTTCCTAACCTGAGTGAGGAGAAGAGGGAGGAGAAGAGCTCCGCTGCTGTTGTACGAGTATGGCGGCTTGGGGAGGAGAATACGGCACAGCAAGAGGACAGGCATGTCATATGGGACAACGACGACGATTAAGATGTTGTTGCCAATGCCCCATTGTTCCCCATGGCTGCGCACATGTTGCACTGCCTTTGCAGGGACCCCTGGGTGATCCAGATGCGTGAAAGGGAGAACATCTGGATCACCTTGATGTTGGACCAGCGTATGAAGGGGAAGCTGTGAGTGTTTATGATGCCATCCACCACCAAGCAACGCACAAGGGAGTTGCAGGAGGCCCTTTAGCGCAGACTCTTGGAAGCATTCCCCCAGCCTTCCACCACCACTGTAGCTGTTCTGCCAACCCAGCAACAGGTGCCGGACACCGCCACCAGCAGCACAACCACCACCACCAGCAACAGCAGCCGGCTGTGCCCCGGAGACCTTCTGAGCCTAACCAAGAGATGCTTCAGTGCGGCCGGTGGCGTGGTCAACGAGAAGCGCCCTCTGGCTGTCCCACGCCTCTGTGGACAAACTCACCTTCCTGAAAATAAACCAGGCTTGGGTGGAAGGCGAGTTCCTGGCCCCTGCTGTCGGCCACAGGGGGACATGAAGTGGCTGCTGCAATTTAACCATGCCTGCCTTTCCAAAGCAAGTTAGAACCTGCCTGCCTTGGTACATTTTTGGCTGTGGTACTACCAGTGAGTTGCCATGGTCCTTCTGTGCTGCTGCACTGACCGGCCGCTTAGTCCTCCTGACTCCGTTGCTACTAAAGTCTGCGTTCCCACTGCCAGGGTCCACGGATGCAAATCATTTTTTGGGCAGCATTATCAAACTGTGGTACTACCAGTGAGTTGCCATGGTCCTTTTGTGCTGCCGCACTGATCGCTTAGTCCTCCTGACTCACTACTAAAGTCTGCGTTCTCAAAGCCAGGGTCCACTGACAACTCTGCTGTCATGTCATTGCTATCGCTGCAAGAATTATTTTTTTTATATAAAAACCTCTCTGGGCTTTTTTTTTCTTTGTGGCGTCGCCCACTCATCCTCCTCCAGTGGTACCATCACCGTCAGGTGCCATTGGGACTCACCTTCACCTCTGTGATTGTGTATTTCCCTGTTTAAAACCAATTACCAATTAATAACCGCATTTCAAGCGTTGATTTCAATTTCAAATCCATTTTCTCAAAATAGAAAAGTTATTTTTGGAATCTTTTGGGTATAAGTTGTAGCCCCTTTTCACCTTGATAATTCATGCAATTTGTGGGATTTTAGCATGTATGGGGGCCTTGCTATTAGCTAAAACGGTTTTCCGTGATCACAGCCGTGATTTTCCGTGATTGCCTCATTCACGAAAGAAAATCCGCGTCAAATTCGTATCAAATTCGGAAATTAATCATGAAATGTTCGGGTTTTTTTTCAATCATGTTTGAATCCGTGATTGGGGGTAATCGAACACACCTACTTAAAGAGACTCCGTAACAAAAATTGCATCCTGTTTTTTATCATCCTACAAGTTCCAAAAGCTATTCTAATGTGTTTTGGCTTACTGCAGCACTTTCTACTATAACAGTCTCTGTAATAAATCAATGTATCTTTCCCCTGTCAGACTTGTCGGCCTGTGTCTGGAAGGCTGCCAATGCCAAGTTCTTCAGTGTTGTGGTTCTGTGATGAATCTCCCCCCTCCAGGCCCCTCTCTGCACACTGCCTGTGTGTTATTTAGATTATGGCAGATTCTCTCTTCTCTCTTATCTTTTACAAGCTGGATAAATCGTCCTCTGAGCTGGCTGGGCTTTCACATACTGAGGATTACAGACAAGGGCAAAGCAAGAAGAAAAGAGCAGCCTGAAACTTCAGTGCATGAGAGCAGAAGGGGGAAAGAAACACACAATGATCTCTTGAGATACAAAAGGAAGGGTGTATACAGCCTGCTTGTGTATTGATGTATTTTCTATGTGTGGACATGCTGTACATCAACCTACTTCCTGTTTTGGTGGCCATTTTGTTTGTTTATAAACAAACTTTTTAAAACAGTTTTTAACCACTTTTAATGCGGCGGGGAGCGGCGAAATTGTGACAGAGGGTAATAGGAGATGTCCCCTAACGCACTGGTATGTTTACTTTTGTGCGATTTTAACAATACAGATTCTCTTTAAGAGAAAAAGTGAGTTGAATAAGGGCCTCCGCCATCTTACATGTTCTTTTCCTTTTTCTGCCACTTTGCTCTCTCTCTCTCTTTATCTGCCATCTTATCTACCTTGTTCTCTCTCGCCACCATTCCGGTTTTCTCTATACTGGCTGTAGCTTTCTCTCCCTACCAGTTTGCGATCTCTCCCAGCCACTTAGTGCTTTCTTGGTTGTCTTTCTGCCTCTCTGGCTTGTACTCATCAGTCTTACATGCTAAACAAACCCATGCCACAGATTTCCCCTGTGCTGAATTGGCACACTTTTTGTTAACATAAATTTTATAGTAGCAATATCTGCCCTTTTCCAGCAATGAGGGAGGCAGCTGTGCAGCAATAGTAACCTGTTTTGCTGGCTTGTGATAAAGAGGAACGCATAGCACAGGTGCGGCTGAAAGCTGTCAGCTTGAAAAACTTGTTTTTCTATCCAGTCTCCACTTGGTTCTGGCTGCAATCCCTGAACACTTGCTTCAAGTATCTCTCATATGGAGGGTGCTGATAGGCAGAGAGCAGGGACTGAGTGAAGTGTTCAACAAATTAACTTTTTTTTTTCCTAAGTAGTTTTTAAGGAATTCAGTGGGTTTCACATATATCAATCATGCCATTCTCTGAGTAGTTTTCTGAAACAGAAGAAAATTACATCTGTGGATTATCTATCTATTGTGCTGGTCTGCGTGGCAACTTTCTAAGGAAAGAGTTAGTGTGTTCCACCACAGATATGTGCAGGGGAGAATGACAAGTGTGACTGTGGGAAGCATAGCCAGCAGCATCTTGATTCCTATAATAAATAAGCCTGTGAAGATGACAAGTCTCATGATCATCACCTAATGCACCAAGCCTAGTCTGGAGTCCTGTGTCTGCTCTCACAAATACAAATGGGTAGTGGATGAAGTATTTCGTGTGAAAGTGTGAAGAAAGAATTACCGAGTAAAGGCCAGCTTGTGATATGCCGTGGTGGTGTTGGTGCTGCTTTTGCCCTCCCTGTCTGTCTGAAGATGACAAAGTGGCCTTGTCCCTTAACCGAGAGATTAACAGAAAGCTCAAATACTACAAGCGTAAGGAAAGGCGAGAGCTAAAAATCCTGCTACTGGGTAAGTAACATAGATTATTACTTTGCCTAAATGTAGATCGTAATTGGGATCTCCTTAAAGGATACCCGAACTGACATGTGACATGATGAGATGAGATATACATGTGTATGTACAGTGCCTAGCACACAAATAACTATGCTGTGTTCCTTTTTTTTTTTCTCTGCCTGGAAGAGTTAAATATCTGGTATGTAAGTGGCTGATTCAGTCCTGACTCAGACAGGAAGTGACTACAGTGTGACCCTCACTGATATGAAATTCCCCTTTTTACCTCTTTCTTGCTCTCAGAAGCCATTTTCTGCTAGGAAAGTCTTTTATAGTTGGAATTTCTTATCAGTAAGGGTCACACTGTAGTCACTTCCTGTCTGAGTCAGGACTGAGTTAGCCACTTACAAAACTGATATTTAACTCTTTCAGGTGGAGAAAGAAAAATAGGAACACAGCATAGTTATTTGTGTGCTAGGCACTGTACATACACATGTCTATCTCATCATGTCACATGTCAGTTCGGGTATCCTTTAAATAGTTTTTTTTTAACTGCAGTGGTTGTTGGAACTCTATTGGCGTTTTGTATAGAGCAGTCATTATGAAGCAAAGAAATTCTTTTACCCAGATATGCTTTAGACCAGGGGTCTCAAAGTCCATTTACCTGGGGGCCGCAGGAGGCAAAGTCAGGATGAGGCTGGGCCGCATAAAGGATTTTACAAAATGCCAACCCCCCCCCCCCCCCCTGCATTGATTTTTATTTCAAAATCAAATTCACACTGAAGCGACCACCTATTTTACCTTATAGTTCGCTTCAGTGCTCCCATTACAAGTAATCCGCCGTGTCCCCACCGCAAAACGAGGGCTGCAGAGCCTCCAAATCGCCCGGGGGGAAATCCGCCGGCATTTCCTGGAAGGGGCAGCGCTTTCAGCTTCAGCTCTGCCCCTCCTGACGTCAATCGCGGAGCATCGCCGCCTCTCCCCGCCCCTCTCTGTGAAGGAAGCGTGAGAGGGGCGGGCAGAGGCAGCGATGCGCTGCGATTGACGTCAGGAGGGGCAGAGCTGAAGCTGAAATTGAATGAGAAGCTGGAATAAAACTGATGACAAGGGACCATGTACACTAGCAACAATACTTGACCTGCAGGCAAACGCCTGTTAAATGGACACAAAACTAACCTTAACCCCCCTGGCGGTTTGCAAAAAATCCGCCAGGGGGCAGCAAATCTTTTTTTTTTAATTTTTTTTTTTTTTTTCATGTAGCGAGACAAAGTCTCGCTACATGATAGCCGCTGCTCAGCGGCATCCCCCCAGCCCCTCTGATCGCCTCCGGCGATCGGAGATCAGGAGATCCCGTTCAAAGAACGGGATCTCCTGGAGGGCTTCCCCCGTCGCCATGGCGACGGGCGGGATGACGTCACCGACGTCATCGACGTCGTGACGTCAGAGGGGACTCCGATCTGCCCCATAGCGCTGCCTGGCACTGATTGGCCAGGCAGCGCACGGGGTCTGGGGGGGGGGGGGGCGGCCGCGGCGAGAGGAATTGCGGCGGATCGGCGGGTAGCGGCGGCGATCAGATGCTACACGCAGCTAGCAAAGTGCTAGCTGCGTGTAGCAAAAAAAAAATTATGCAAATCGGCCCAGCGGGGCCTGAGCGGTGCCTCCCGGCGGCATAGCCCGTGCTCAGCACGGGCTTACCGCCAGGGAGGTTAAAGGTCTGTGCACAAAAGTCCTTAAAGTGGAATTATGCTACATTAGGCAAACATGAAAGCCCATTTTTTAACGAGACCCAGCTGAAGAAAGCCTACCTGCCCAAGAAATTACCCAAATTAGGCCTACAAACCCCAACATAAATTACTTTTCTAACTCCTATATAACAACAACCATATTTGCTGGGGTTTTTTCTAGGGCTTGGGCATTCGTGTTGTGCATGTGTCTCTGACTCGTGTAGTTTACATGTTGTAGATTGTACTCCAACAATGGCAAAAGAACATTATTATTATTATTATTTTTTATTTATATAGCGCCAACATATTCCGCAGCGCTTTACAAAGCACAATAAGACGACAAGGGGAACATAGATATACTAACAAATTGTAAAACAGAGTTCCAAGCAGCACAAATATTGTGACAAAAACAGTAAACATTAGGAGGATCCTGCCCTTGCGAGCTTACAATCTAGTGGGTAGTGGGGGACACATTAGGTAAGGGGGTAAAAGATGAATGAGGCAGTGACCCTTTGCCTCTGATTACATTGTGTCAAATAAGTAAATAAGGGCTATAGAATGTTATAAGCTTGTCTGAAAAGGTGTGTTTTAAGAGTGCGTTTGAAGATGTCCAGGTTTGGAGCATGACGTACAGGCTGTGGAAGAGAGTTCCAGATAAGAGATGATGCTCGTGTAAAGTCTTGGATGCGAGCATGAGAGGAGGTGATCAGCTTAGAGGCCAGGAGAATATCTTGGGAGGAGCGGAGGTTGTGGGAGGGACAATATCTTGAGATTAGTGATGAGATGTATGGAGGGCACAACTCATGGAGGGCTTTGTATGTTAGAGTCAGGAGTTTGAACTGGATCCTCTGAGTAATAGGTAACCAGTGGAGAGAACGGCATAGTGGGGCTGCATCGGAAGAGCGTGTGGAGAGGTGAATGAGGCGGGCCGCTGAATTTAGAAGGGATTGGAGAGGTGCTAGCCTTTTTTGTGGTAGCCCACAGAGCAGGGTGTTGCAGTAGTCTAGGCGGGAGATGATTAAGGCATGTACAAGCATCTTGGTGGCCTCTTGTGTGAGGAAGGGACGGATACGGAATATATTTTTGAGCTGGAAATAGCAGGTGGTGGTTAATGAGGCAATGTGAGGTTTAAAGGAGAGCTCTGAGTCGAGTATAACCCCCAAGCAGCGGGCCTTAGTGGTTGAGGTTATTGGGGTGTTGTCTACCGTTATGGTTGCAATTGGTGGAGGTGTAGATAGCGATGGTGGAAAAATCACAATTTCCGTTTTACTCATGTTAAGTTTGTGGAAGCGGGAGGACATAAATGCAGAAACGGCCCGTAGACAGTCGGGGACTCTAGATAGTAGTGATGCCAGATCAGGAGCTGAGAGATAGATTTGGGTGTCATCCGCATAGAGGTGATACTGGAAGCCAAAAGAGTTAATTAGTTGTCCCAGGCCACCGGTGTAGACTGAGAAAAGAAGTGGCCCAAAAACAGAGCCTTGAGGAACACCAACAGACAGTGGGCGTGGGGAGGAATTGGAAATCTGACAGAAGTGACAAGTTTTGGACTAGTTCATCTCTTCATAGGGGATTCTCAGGGATTTATTTATTTTTAAAAGAACTTGGTGAATGGCAGTTACTCTGTCCAACTGTCAAAAAACTGTGTAGCCAGCAGGGAAGCTGGCCAGCATCATTGTTTAAATCCTTTTTAGGGAATGTCTTTATAAAGAATAAAAGCCTTGCTGAGAATCTCCTATGAAGAGATGGACTAGTCCAAAACCTGTCGCTTCTGTCAGATTTCTACTACCTACTGTAAGTGAAAGCAACATAGGAGAAAAGTAATTTATGGCTCATTTTATTCTGGAAGAAACATACTTCTTATTTTGTCTGTTTGCACATATTTTAAATGTTCTAATTTTTCTCCATAGTGCCCCTTTAACCTCCTTGCCGGTTTTCCCGACCTGAGCTCGGGGTAGAAAAAAGAAGCTGTTAGCGGTGATCCCGAGCTCAGGTCGGGGTAGGCATTGCAGAGCTTTACCTTTAGTTGTGGAGTCCCGCGCGCGATCGTGCTGCGCAGCGGGACTCCAGCCTCTCTCCCCGGCAGTGTGGGGTCTTTCCCTGGCCGCCGGGATCCCCCATGTCCCCGCTATTCTTCCGGGGACCCGGCAGCCAGTTAGAGCAGCGGAGCCGTGGTGGTGGCAGCAGAGTGGTGGTGGCAGCGTGACGTCATCGGGGGCGGGGCTAATATTGAAAACGATCTTCTCTATATTAGAGAAATATAGAGAAGTTCGTTTATATGTATATTAGCGCCATCTTGTGGGCAAAGAGAAAACTGCAGCACAGGAGCCCAGAAAGGTACATTTTTTTTTTATTTTGCTGCAGATCTCCCTGCCAGAATGATTTTTTTCAGGTTTTAGGGTCTGAAAGAGTGGAAAAAAATTGCACCGCTTTTAGACCCTAAAATCTGGAAAGAATCAGAACAGCAAGGAGGTTAAGTTTGATATGAGGAAGAGGTGTCAGTGCATAACAGCTTGCTGTATATTGTGCTGCATAGCTGCAAACAGGTCAGAATGCCCATGCTGTTTCCTTTCGAAAGCTGAAAGAGACTGGAATGGGCACATAAACATCAGAACAGGACAAAGGAGCAATGGAAAAAGTTGGCCAATGGCCAGGTCTAAATAAGTTTTGTTGTTTTTACATTATGCAGATGGCCAGGTGCATGTGTGTGTCATTTATCTGTGAAGTGTGCTGTAAAAACAAGCATAATCTACTGTATGTACACCCCACTTTGCAACAACCAGGACTTTAAAGGAAATTTTCGAAATTTCGAACTGCTTTTATTACGAATGCGAAATTTAACATTACGACCCAAATTCGTAATTTCGTAATTAATTTTCAAACCGTAATTTACAATTTCGTAATCGAAATTTCACTCCCGTAATGACGAATTTCGTGTCTCCAACCGAAATTTTACTGTTTCAGGTTTGTAAGGGTTTCTATCCCTCTAGATGCCTAAAATGAATAGCACAGCCAGCCAGCCAGCCTGCCAGCCTCCTCCTCCTCCTCCTCCTCCTCCTCCTCCTCCTCCTCCTCCTCCTCCTCCTCCTCCTCCTCCTCCTCTCTCCCCACAGATCTGTAGTACTTCAAAACCATACTCACATTCATGACATGTCCAGGGATCAAACCCAGGCCAACCACATGGAAGACAGCTATGCTCACCACCATACCACCAAACACACACTAAATAGACTGCTAACCTAAATCTTACTTGTAGACAGTCATATGAGACACATGCTGGGTGCAGGGCTTTGTGATTGGACCATGCGATAGAGTGAGGTGCAAAAATGAAATCATGCCTAGCAGAGGATGTTTCACAATGCTAAATGCTAGGCTGGCTGTGGTGCAATTGGTTAGTGCGTCTGGCTGGTAACAGCAAGGTTACAGGTTCGATTCCATCCAGGCATGTCTTTTCCTTTTGCGTTCAACAGTTGTCCAAACAGAGCCAACAGAGCCCCAGATAGCCATGTAGAGTTAGGTCACAGCTAGCCTGGCTGTGGTGCAATTGGTTAGTGTGTCTGGCTGGTAACAGCAAGGTTACAGGTTCGATTCCATCCAGGCATGTCTTTTCCTTTTGAGTTCAACAGTTGTCCCAAACACCGAGCACAAAGTTTTGCATGCGTAAAGTTTACGCACGCAAAATACCCCATGGGGTTCAATGGCGCAGCAGCGGCGCACGCAAAAGGAAAAGACATGCCTGGATGGAATCAAACCTTGCTGTTACCAGCCAGACACACTAACCAATTGCAACCACAGCCAGGCTAAGCTGTGACCTACTAACTCTACATGGCTATCTGGGGCTCTGTTGGCTCTGTTTGGACAACTGTTGAACGCAAAAGGAAAAGACATGCCTGGATGGAATCGAACCTGTAACCTTGCTGTTACCAGCCAGACGCACTAACCAATTGCACCACAGCCAGGCTAGCTGTGACCTAACTCTACATGGCTATCTGGGCTCTGTTGGCTCTGTTTGGACAACTGTTGAACGCAAAAGGAAAAGACATGCCTGGATGGAATCGAACCTGTAACCTTGCTGTTACCAGCCAGACGCACTAACCAATTGCACCACAGCCAGGCTAGCAGTGACCTAACTCTACATGGCTATCTGGGGCTCTGTTGACTCTGTTTGGACAACTGTTGAACGCAAAAGGAAAAGACATGCCTGGATGGAATCGAACCTGTAACCTTGCTGTTACTAGCCAGACGCACTAACCAATTGCACCACAGCCAGGCTAGCAGTGACCTAACTCTACATGGCTATCTGGGGCTCTGTTGACTCTGTTTGGACAACTGTTGAACGCAAAAGGAAAAGACATGCCTGATGGAATTGAACCTGTAACCTTGCTGTTACCAGCCAGACACACTAACCAATTGCACCACAGCCAGCCTAGCATTTAGCACATGTGAAACCATCCTCTGCTAGGCATGATTTCAGTTTTTTGCACCTCACTCTATCGCATGGTCCAATCACAAAGCCCTGCACCCAGCATGGTGTCTCATATGACTGTCTACAAGTAAGATTTAGGTATAGCAGTCTTATTTAGTGTGTGTTTGGTGGTATGGTGGTGAGCATAGCTGTCTTCCATGTGGTTGGCCTGGGTTTGAT